>NW_027361686.1:0-5000 GCF_039654945.1 Dendrobates tinctorius | reverse complement strand
CAGGGACCTCTCCTGGATGAGGTGGAGGAAGAAGAGGAGGAGGAGGATGTTGTTGGGGATGATTACTTAGGGGAGGAGGATGCATCTCGTGGGGCAAGTGAAAATGTTGGCGTGGCAAGGTCTGGATCCACGCTATAAAGGCAAATTACAAAACATCATGCCACAGGAGAACCTTGACCTAATATTGGCTAATAAACAAGCAACTCTGGTAAATCGGTTGCTTGAGGCATTCCCAGCACACAGTAGCGGTGATGGTTCTCACACGAGCCGTACGGGCCGGGGGCAGCTTGGCAGAGGTGTTCCTGGTGCACACAGCAGAAGTGGCGTTGGAGACAGGGGTTTCATGACAATGTTGTGGACTGATTTTTCAAGTACCGCTCACACAACTGGTAATACTGCATCGATGGAAAGTGACAGGAGACAGCAGTTACAAACTACTTTTCCTCCCATATCGATGTTCTCCCACACAGGTCATTCCCCTTTGACTATTGGGCCGCTAAACTGGACACCTGGCCTGAATTGGCACAATATGCCTTACAGGAGCTCGCTTGCCCAGCTGCAAGTGTGCTATCGGAAAGAGTCTTCAGTGCAGCTGGATCAATCCTGACAGAAAAAAGGACCCGTCTGTCAACCCAAAATGTGGATGATCTAACCTTCATTAAAATGAACCATGCGTGGGTTTCCAAGGATTTTGTCCCACCTTCCCCTGATGACACATAGGGTGACAGAAAAATGGCTTGCTTTGGTCCACCTCTTCCTGGGACTTGACCTATTTCGCCTTTTGCATCAGCTGAATGTCCAACATCAACATATGCCACTTTCTAAAACTCCCTAACTGTGCTGCCCCCCCCCCATGGCCGGGGTCACCACCTAGCGCACGACACCGTGCGAGTGCCGTTGCCCTGGACAGGTGGGTAGGCCGACTCTTGGGCGCGGGCACTGGCACAGGGTCCCTCATAGTGCAATCAAGTGTCTCTGACGGTGGTGGTGCACACCCGCCGTCAGACACACCGCCGTACTATGAGGGGCCCAGTGCCAGTACCGACGCCCACGAGTGGGCCCCCCTTGCTTGGGCAGGGCCCCAGCATTTGCAATCTTTACCTCTCCCTGCTCCTCCGCTGTGTAGTCTGGGCCGTCAAATCCATACTGGGCCTGACACCGTCTGAGCCTGCCTCCTGATGTATAGACATATATTTTGAATGTGTACGCTATCCATACATGTTATCCGGGGATACGGTACCCTTTCTCACCTTTGTGCAATCACGTGCAAGCCATACTGGGCCTAACACCGTCTGAGCCTGCCTCCTGATGTATAGACATATATTTTGAATGTGTACGCTATCCATACATGTTATCCGGGGATACGGTACCCTTTCTCACCTTTGTGCAATCATGTGCAAGCCATACTGGGCCTAACACCGTCTGAGCCTGCCTCCTGATGTATAGACATATATTTTGAATGTGTACGCTATCCATACATGTTATCCGGGGATACGGTACCCTTTCTCACCTTTGTGCAATCACGTGCAAGCCATACTGGGCCTAACACCGTCTGAGCCTGCCTCCTGATGTATAGACATATATTTTGAATGTGTACGCTATCCATACATGTTATCCGGTGATACGGTACCCTTTCTCACCTTTATGCAATCACGTGTAATCCATACTGGGCGTGAGAACGGCTGGCGAGCTGTTAAGCAAGCTACAGCACCTGTGGTTTGCACACGTAAGTTTTTCATTTTTTTCAGGAATGACGGTTAGGCCTAATTCCGGAACTGCGGTTGACCTGCACTTACTGGGAAATCATCGTTCGCGGGTAATAATTGTAATAATCAGTGATCCCCATCACTAACGTTGTTCAGCGGGTTATCTGCACCTGTAAGCGACAAACGCTGGCCTTTTCAGTGTAGCGCACATGCAGCCACGGACATGTAAGGGCATGACACACCAGTTATTGGCCAATCTCATGTGCCAGAGCCTCACGTGTCCCTCTAGTAAGCCGGACTCGGACCGCGGGGCATGACGGAGTCTCGTTCGTTAACGGAATTAAGCTTGCAATGTGTTCATCTGTTCTGTAGCTGGCATGGTTGAGGTTTCCCAGGTGGAGTCGAATTTAACCGTAGGCTCCACTCCTGGTGGTGCCCTTCTGGACATTCCTTTAAGGTTCAGCTTTGCAACCATACTGCCCACGTAAAACAAACACTTTGCCTTCATGAACGCTGTTTGGAGGGTCATGACTCGTGGGAATAACGCCGCCCAATCAGTTAACCTGCTAGAGAGATCCTTCGTTGCTCCCAAGCATGACATCACACTCCCTAGGAGGAAGGTAATGCCACTGTGGCGACCGTACTCCTGGGGGTGACACAAGTGCACTGATGCCCAGCCACTGCTCGATGAATCTGCTGGTACATTGACCCAGACCACTACATTCCCCTCGCACGCTACACGGCCTGAATCTGACCCTGATGAAACTCAGGTTACCCTTCCCATATACAGTTCCATCTTACACGGTGACAAAGAGGAAGCTGCAGATGAAAGTGCAGGTTCGGCCCACCCGCCATCAGACACACCACCGTACTATCAGGGGCCCTGTGCCAGTGCCGTCGCCAACGAGTGGGCCCCCCTGCTTGCTCAGGATCACAGCACTTGCAAGGTTGAAATACTGTGCAGTGAGATGGAAGATGGGGACGACGAGGAGTCCAGACTAGTACAGGGATTCCCTAGCGAGGAGACTTATTTGATTGTTTTCAATGTTGGGACAGCAATTTTTGGGGAGCACTATACTCTGGAGAATGATAGATGGGGCCCATCATACACTAGAACATTCCAAAGGTGGACATCAGACACTGGAGCAGCATTTACAGGGCCCATTATGTTTGGAGCATTATTTGGGCCCATAAGACAGTAGAGCTTCATCCATGGGGACCAACATATACTGTAGCATTATGTGGAGCTCATCATATACTGTTTCAAACATTATATGGGACCAATGATTCTGTATGGAGAAATAGATGGGCCTCGTCATGAGATGTAAAAAGTGAAGTATTTTTCATTGTACTATACCGCTATTTCTCTGCCGTATCGGAGCATGATGAGTTGTGGTATGTGTTAAAGGGGCGCTCTTTCGCCCAGGGCACATGAAAACCTGGAGCCAGCCCTACCCCCCCACAACTTTAGCCAAATAACCCCCATTTTTCAGTGCGTAACTTGTATTATGAAGTTAATTAAGGTTGACAAGCTTAAGTAAGAAGAATTGATGCTTTTGGCATTCAAATGGGCACTGTAGGTGTGTTTCCTGTCCTCCTCTCACTGCCGACTTTTATTCCCCATTGACTTACATTGGGTTTCGTGTTTCGGGACGACCCCGACTTTTCCCTATAATCGGCCGATCTTGCTCGACCCGACTTTCGGAAAAGTCGGGTTTCACGAAACGAAACTCGACTCTAAAAAAACAAAAGTCGCTCAACTCTAGTCATAATAGGTTGCCATGGTGACGATGTCATAATATGTTGCCATGGTGACGATGTCATAATAGGTTGCCGTGGTGACGATGTCATAATAGGTTCCCGTGGTGACGATGTCATAATAGGTTGCCATGGCAAAGATGTCATAATAGGTTGCCATGACAAAGATGATGTCATAATAGGTTGCCTTGGTGATGATGTCATAATAGGTTGCCATGGCGATGATGATGTCATAATAGGTTGCCACTGCGAAGATTGTCATAATATGTTGCCATGGCAATGATAATGCCATAATAGGTCGCCATGGCGATGATGATGTAATAATGGTTGCCATTGTGACTTTGATGTCTTAATAGGCTGCCATGGCGATGATGATGTCATATGTTGCCATGGCGATTATGATGTCATAATGGTTGCCATGATGACTATGATGTCATAATAGGTTGCCATGGCAAAGATTATGTCATAATAGCTTGCCTTGGTGATGATACCATAATAGGTTGCCATGGCAATGACGATGTCATAAAAGGTTGCCTTGGAGATGATGATGACATAACAGGTTGCCATGGTGAAGATTTTTTCATAATAGATTGCCATGGCGATGGTGTCATAACAGGTTGCCATGGCGATGGTGTCATAATAGGTTGCCATGGCGATGGTGATGACATAATAGGTTGCCATGGTGAAGATGTCATAATAGGTTGCCATGATTATGATGTCATAATGGTTGCCATGGCGACTAAGATGTCTTAATATGTTGCCATGGTGATGATGTCATAGGTTGCCATGGTGAAGATGTCATAATAGGTTGCCATGGCGACGATGATGTCATGATAGGTTGCCATGGTGAAGATGATGTCATAATAGGTTGCCATGGCAAAGATTGTCATAATTGCCATGGTGATGATGTCATAATTGCCATGGTGATGATGTCATAATTGCCATGGTGATGATGTCATAATTGCCATGGTGATGATGTCATAATTGCCATGGTGATGATGTCATAATGATTGCCATGGCGATGATGTCATAATGTTGCCATGGCGATTATGATGTCATAATGGTTGCCATGGTGACTATGATGTCATAATAGGTTGCCAGGGAAAATATGTCATAATAGGTTGCCATGGCGAAGATGATGGCATAATAGGTTGCCATGGTGACGATGATATCATAATAGGTTGCCATGACGATGACAATAGTTTGCCATGGCGACGATGATGTCATAATAGGTTGCCATGGTGAAGATGTCACAATGGTTGCCATGGTGACTATGATGTCATAATAGGTTGCCATGGCAGATTATGTCATAATAGCTTGCCTTGGTGATGATTTCATAATAGGTTGCGATGGCTGTGATGATGTCATAATAGGTTGCAATGGCAATGATGTCATAATAGGTTTCCATGGTAGCGGCGATGTCATAATAGGTTGCCTTGGAGATGATGATGACATAACAGGTTGCCATGGCGAAGATTATTTCATAATTGCCATCGTGATGTTGTCATAATAGGTTGCCATCGCGATAATGTCATA